>NC_084738.1:36757063-36787063 GCF_033978785.1 Entelurus aequoreus
GCAGTACCAACTGTGACTCCGGCTGCGGCAGCAAAAATAAGTCAACAAATAAAAGGGGTCTGATATTAAGTACATTTTTATTTATAGAAAAAAAAAAAGATGAAGATGTGAAGTAAAATAAACTACCGTCTGTCCTTTTTAGCGGCGCTGTAAGTACACAAGTTCACTGTCACTATGACCGCAGAAGAGCCGATACCTTTTACAACAACTATGTTTGCCCAGTCCAGCAAATTCTTGCTTTTAGTTTTAATTCTTACTTCCGATACTTGTGGAAATCTCCACAGAATTGTTAATGAATGGCGATGTCATTTTTTAATGACTGGTCAGTGGGCAAAGCTTTTTAAAAGGCTCTGATCTCTTACTGGTTTGGGGGTAATAATAATAATAATAATAACAATATTACATTTTACTTATAAGGCGCCTTTCAGGTCACTCATGGACACCGTACAAAATCAAAACAATAAAATCAATTGAATAAAAACAACAACAACAAAGATCGATAAGATTTACAGTGAAAAAGCAGTCAGGAATAGGTGTGTTTTGAGTCTCGATTTAAAGAGAGATATTGAGTCTATATTACGAAGGTCTGGTGGTAATGAGTTCCAAAGATGAGGGGCTGAGCGGCTGAAAGCTCAGGCACCCATGGTGGACAGTTTATATAAGGGGGCAGTGAGATGGATGGATGAAGAGGATCTTGGGGAACGTGAGGGCATGGCAACATGGAGCAGGTCAGAGAGATATGACGGAGAAAGGTTATGGATAGCTTTGAAAGTGAGGAGAATTATTTTAAATTAGATACGGTGTTTGATGGGTAGCCAATGAAGTTCTTGTAGTACTGTTATTTGCTCTGATCCTGTGTAGTATTCCCAAATCTAGCCTGCTCCTGAGTGGGCCAGTTCCAACACACAAATTACCAGCTTTAATCCTCAAGTTTGTCCTGGTTGAGCAGAAACCTTTCTTAGCAGGGCCGACCACTGGTCTTCTCAGTGTGTTGCTGTTTGTGTGTATGCAGGACCTGTCAGAACAACACCAGAAAACCCTGGTCGTTCTTAGGAAACAACAGACTTTGATCCTGGATGAGGAGCTTATCCAGTGGAAGAGGAGGCAGCAGCTATCAGGCAATGGGGGTCCTCATGAAGGAGGACTAGATATCCTCCAGTCCTGGTACAAAGAACAGAGATACTTAATTTTGTGATAAATAAGGTTTTTCCAGTTCACTTGTATTTTAAGATTACGTATTGTGAAACATAAAATAACCTGTCATGTTTTGTCCCTGTCCTCTTGTCTATAGGTGTGAGAAGCTGGCAGATCTAATCTGGACTAACAGGCAGCAAATCCGACGCTCTGAACATCTTACTCAACAACTTCCTCTGCCAGGCCCCATGGAAGATCTACTTAACAAACTCAATGCTGACATTACAGATATCATCTCTGCCTTAGTCACTAGGTGATCTTTGTACCTGCAAAACAATTAAATTATTGAAAGAGAGAAGGGAAAATATAATGATATTAACAGACAATGTTTTAACCTCAGGATTGAGACAATCGTGTTGGTGTTCAACACTGCAGCATAATCGCATACCGTATTTTTCAAATTATAAATCGCAGTTTTTTTTCATAGTTTGGCCGTGGGTGCGACATACACTCCGGAGCGACTTATTGTGTGAAATTATTAACACATTACCGTAAAATATCAAATAATATTATTTATCTCATTCGCGTAAGAGACGAAGCAAATGGGAGCAATCAACACACACACGTCAGCAATCGTCGCTCACACGTCAACCAATAAGAATTCGGCGGGGGAGGGTCATGGCAGAAGTGCATTGTGGGTCATGAGATGCTAACTGCTATATGCTATATGCTACTGCCGTAGCTATTAAAATGGATCACATCAACATTGGCGGTAACTTATAAAAACTGAGAAGGGCTGACTAAAATGGCACCGAAAAGAAAATCATATACTGCAGATTACAAGCTGGACGTAGTGAAATATGCAGCAGAGAACGGCAATCGAACAGCAGAAAAAGGAAACGGCGCATACCAGAGGCGACACCGGGGAGGAAGATTTCATCGGATTTAGCGATCGGGAGTGACAGATTGTTTGGTAAACGTATAGCATGTTCTACTATGTTATAGTTATTTGAATGACTCTTGCCATGATGTGTTGCGTTAACATATCAAGCACGTTCTCAGTTGGTTATTTGTGCGTCATATGGCGTACACTTATTCAGCCTGTTGTTCACTATTCTTTATTTTAAATTGCCTTTCAAATGTCTATTCTTGGTGTTGGATTTTATCAAATAAATTTCCCCCAAAAATGCGACTTATACTCCAGTGCGACGTATATGTTTTTTTCCTTCTTTATTGTGCATTTTCGGCCGGTGCGACGTATACTCCAGAGCGATTTATAGTCCGAAAAATACGGTAATTATTTCAAAATATGTTGAATTCTTGTTGGAGAACTTTATTCTAATAATCGTTATTGGGTTATTGTTAGAGTCTTGAGATCAAAGTCGTTTCCTTACAATTCATACAAAATGAATCTTACAAAATACTACATGTCTCATTTGCTTGGAAAATTGACTTCAGCATGTTAATACTATTTTTATGTCTAGCACCTTCATCATTGAAAAGCAACCGCCCCAGGTGTTAAGGACCCAGACCAAGTTTGCAGCCACAGTGCGCCTTCTGGTGGCCGGGAAACTCAATGTCCACATGAATCCACCTCAAGTCAAGGCTGTCATTGTTAGTGAGCAACAGGCCAAATCTCTACTCAAGAATGAGAGCACACACAGGTCAGATTTAGTGTCATTATAGATTATAGTGTACAATCATGCTTTTTTTAAGAACTGCTTCTGTAACTGATTATTTATTCTGTTCCATTTGAAGTGAAAGTAGTGGGGAAATTCTGAACAACAACTGTGTCATGGAGTATCACCAGGCCACAGGCACCCTCAGTGCACACTTCAGAAACATGGTATGATGACGTCTCACCTTAACCACTTTTTCTATTTATAATGAAATGTCATTAAGTGGCATATCAGAAGAAGCCATTACATGTATTTTAATCGCTTTAGGCAAGCACATTCATCAGTTCTTACGTTTTAACACTGTTTTGACGTGCATGGTCAGCCTGCCTTTTCCTTTTGGGACAAATCAGATATCTGTTGCCTTTGTTCCTACTATTATTGCATGTGCTTATTTAAAGGTTTAAATAGTGCATCTATTTTGTGTATGTACGCAGTCTCTAAAGCGGATCAAGCGTTCGGACCGCCGAGGAGCAGAGTCCGTGACGGAGGAAAAGTTCACTGTTCTGTTTGAGTCACAGTTCAGCATTGGAGGCAATGAGTTGGTCTTTAATGTCAAAGTAAGAACTTGCCAATGACCCTTTATTTTTGTATTTGATGGCTTTATCAGTAATTATATGTAGGGATGAGTGCCATAACTGTGTTCCATAATGGCACCGATGCAATCAAAAGAGCAATAAATACGGCTAAATTATTGCAGGTTCATGTAGCTAAGCATCCTGACACAGAGTCAGACGCTCTTTTAATGCTATATTGCTGACCTTAACTCGCCAGCAGCAGTGCTGATCTCCAACACAGCAAACTTATTTTGCTGTAGCGCTCCTAACAGCACCCAATACAGTATTTACTCATTAAGCAACAATTACGGCGAGCAAGGTGCATTCGCAATTCCCTGAATTGTTGACAGCAAATGCAATTAATTTTTTGTGAATTCTCTGTTTTCTGTATTGCTGCTGGTTTTGCTGCGATAATTCTGAAATAATTTATTCTATTTATACTGTTGAAATGTTTAAATTGCCACGGTGGAACCTCAATTTACGAACTTTATTGGTTCCTGAACGTGGTTCATGAATAGAAAAGTTCCTATAGTAAAGCATATTTCTCCGTAAGAAACAAGCTTTACATAAAAACTGTGTTCCAGCTTCAACAAAAGTCCAAATTTTAGGGAAATTTTGTACACTTTGTACACAAATATAATACTGTATATCAAACAAACATAATAAGGGGGTAATGGATCAACTATTTGTTTATTAACAAGCCAAAACAACAACGACGTGAGTGTTGGAAGACAAGCCGCTGAAAAAGGTGATCCTTTATTGACTTGTGTCCCGCTAACGTCTTTCCACCGCTGTGTGATATAAGTCCGCTTTGGCATATTTTTCCAGAAAAGTTTGGGCTCATCACAATTAAAAACGTGTTATGGTACAAAGCCTGCGTCATCAATTCTTCCATATTATTTGCTGGCTCCTTTGATGTACTCTTCGCAAATAGTTATTTTTGTAACTCCACAGCGATCCCCTCCTTCTATCCACGCTGATCTGTTGTATTTTAGGGACTCGTATTTAGTTAGTAAAATGGACAAAATTTGTCGAAGGCGAAAAAAACACAAAGGGCACACACACTGAAACACTGAGTAGTATACTCTACTGCGCAGCAAGCAATGTTGAGGCTCCACCTCCCCAAAATGGCTGCCAGTGGGACACCAAATGAATGAATGAAGCGTTCGTACACAGAGACATGGTTCGCACTAGGGATGTCCCGATCCATGTTTTTGCACTTCCGATCCGATACCGATGTTGTTTTTGCACTTCCGATCCGATACCGATACTGGCCTATCCGAGCATGTATTAAAGTTTAAAGTTTTTTAGCCTACTTAGTTGTCAGATTCATGTTGAAAAGGGTTTTAGTACTCTTGATAACAACTAGCCAGCTGAATTAGGTGAGTTTGAATAATACACAATGGTTGGTAACAAGAAACTGACCTGTTTATTCAAGGATAAACACAAAATAGACAAAATTATACATGACAAACAGAAATGGCATCATTGAACAGTAAAAAAGTGAACAGTATAAAGTGCAAATAATGCTGTAAACATTATTTAAAAAAGCAAAACACACTAACGACCTGAGTGGGATAAAATGTCTATAACTCAGCATCAATACTTGCTCTTGAACAAGTGTAAACTTAAAATATATGTATATATATATATATATATATATATATATATATATATATATATATATATATATATATATATATATATATATATACACACTCCCTTCAATTGTTTGCTTCGCGAACGTTTCTGTCAGAGTTAGTTGGGTAGGACCTTTCTTTTTCTTTTCGTCAGTTTTCTTTAGAAATTCTTCATATTCTTTACGGTGGTATTTCGCTAAATGCTTGATCCGATTTGTTGTATTAAAATGTCTTACAACTTTACCACCACGCTTGACTTTATTGTGGCATGTTTTGCTCTCCACCTCTTCATCTTTTTCGTTTTGTAGGGTAAAATAATCCCACATAGCTGACATTTTTACCGGTAACTTCCGCTCGCCTTTCGGAACCGGCATCCGCTTCCGATTAGGACGGTAAGGACACAGACCTGTGGATGTGTTGAAGGTGTGCTGGAAAATGCAGAACGGAACAGGGAGCAGCAGAAAAGTGGAATGTATTATTTAAATCGGTGCGTTGGAAAACACGGGCCGGAATTTTTTTTTTTAACTGGATCTGGATCGGCATTTTCCCGTGCCTTGCCGATACACATTTTTTGGCAAATATCGGCGGCCGATCCGATCCAAATATCGGATCGGGACAACCTTAGTTCGCACACGTAGGCAAATTTGGCTTGAACTAATGGTTTTTAAATTGAAAAGTTTGGAAAAAGATGAGTTTGTAAATCAAGGTTCCATCTGTTACACTTTCATGTGACAAAATTCCGTAAAAAATAAAAAAACATTGTCAAAATGTGAATGTTTTCCATCTATCGGGCATCGTTTGGCCATTGTTTGATCACCGGCACCGTTTCTAATGTACCGTTTAGGTTAAAATGTAAAAGATACCCATCCTTACTTATAAGACAAATCCACAATGTTTTAACCTATTTTTAAACCTGTCTTTGTTCCTACCCTTTTTTTTTGTAATCCGCAGACTTTATCACTACCTGTAGTAGTGATAGTTCATGGTAGTCAGGACAACAATGCCACAGCAACAGTACTTTGGGACAACGCTTTTGCTGAACCAGTGAGTTGTATAGTCCTATTCCTGTTCCAATATGACATTACAGTAAAGTATGTCAGAGGTCATATTAATGGTGTATTATTTTTATACCGTAAAAACAAACCGAACTGAACTGCCCTAGACTCTGCACTTTTGTGTAGTGTTTTGTAAAATTAGACTTTGTAGATGAGCTGTCATAAAAAACAATATTTGTCACTTGGGCAGCAACTTTAAAGTAGTTAGGAGGATTTCTCTCATTTTCTTACCCTTGTGTTGCCAGGGCAGGGTTCCATTTGTCGTGCCAGACAAAGTTCTATGGACCCAACTTTGTGAGGCGCTTGATATGAAGTACAAAGCAGAAATGCATAGTGAATATGGGCTGTCAGAGGATAATCTGGTCTTCTTGGCGCAGAAAGCTTTCACAAGTACAAGTAATAATGCAGAAGAATTCCGCAACATGACCATATCATGGGCCCAGTTTAACAGGGTAAGGCTATTGTCTTTCCACCAGTTCTAATGCGCTCCGCTCCCTCTTTTGTAATTTAAGGGAAACGTGTTAATGTGGCACATCTTAGGTTCTTGTACCTACCTGTTACTCAGCAATTCTCATCTATTCTATTTGTAGGAAAGCTTACCTGGACGTAACTTCACCTTCTGGCAGTGGTTCGATGGTGTTATGGAACTCATGAAGAAACATCTCAAGCCTCATTGGAATGATAGGTAATAACCACATATTTCCTCTTTGTTGCGACAAACTGGTAACTGTAAAAGTACTTCATGAAATCATCCATTAAATTATCATAATCAATAACATATTGAATAACCGTAGCATTAATATTTTCCAGTACAGGTAACGTACCGCTATTTAAAAAAAGATATTCAAAATAAGCTTTTTAAAAGAAGATTAACTATTGTTTGGATTTTACTGACGTCATGTCCGGCTCATGTCCGCTCCATTAAATATGCTTTTTGTGGTCAAGCTAGCTCTGTTCTCAATGGGTACTTGGCCCCATTCAGCCTTTCTCGAAGAAAAAATGCCCAATGCTTGTGTTGTTTTCGGCTGTAAGAAAAGTTCAAATCGCAAAAAGGATAAACGTTTCTTCAGAATCACTCGAGAGGTTATCAAAAAGGTCGGAAGAGTGCAAGATTTTACGAAACGACGGCGAGAAAAGCGGCTCACACTCCAGTCCAAAAGAGCACAGTTTGCAGTGATCACTTTGTTAAAGGTTTGTTTGATATACATTTAACCTTTATTATTTCCCATTTATTAATTATCTTGATACTATATGTATTTCTTAAACACATTTTTGCTAAGTGTATTTTGAAAAGCACCATCTCGGCAAGTCTAAATAAAAAGAAAGCAAATGTGAGCAAAGCCTAAAAGAGTTAAGCTTTTACCAAAAGCAACAATCATAAACAAAGTTTTCAGCACATACACAATGTTGACATTTATAGTTCTATTTTGATAAAGACAGGGGAAAACATGCTACTTGTAAACGGCGCATGCAACAGCAACAAACATGGCATCTTAGACGCAAATTTAAATCATGAAACACAACTTTACCTGAGCAAAAACGATGCGTATTTATCCGGGAGAGTCTTGATACCAATTTGCTTGACCCAACCACACACAAAGAAGTCGAAGACCTTGTGTTGTTCCAATTTTCCATCTGTTTTGTCCTATAGAATGGCGTCTAAAGCACAATAGTTAGATATGTCTGAGAACACGGACGACATATAACCCTTGGTATCACTCGACAAATCTTTTTTTGACAATGTATAGGGATCTATTCCATTGCATGGTTGGATTTTTTTGCTCGTATCTCCTTTTTGCAGGGAGATTTAAGCCTCTTTTGTACTCAGATAGTTTGTGCGCTGCTTGCTCTACAACCACCACTGGTTTTCACTAAGCATTTACTTTACTTTTAAATTACTAAAAGCTTAAATGCCTAACTTACAGTAGTAGTAGAAAATAATGCCTAATTGTATATCTGAATTGCGGGCAGTCAATTAAAAACATAACATAATTTAAGAGACAGCAAAACATTTGTTAATAAATCTGGATTATTTCAGGGCCATCCTGGGTTTTGTTAACAAGCAACAGGCACAGGACATGCTAATGTCCAAACCTAACGGCACATTCCTGCTAAGATTCAGCGACTCTGAGATTGGCGGTATCACCATTGCTTGGGTGGCTGAGAACCCCAACAAACCAGGTACCAAGTTTGTGCACTTACTGTAACTCTTTAGTCATCAGAAGAATGTAATAACAACTGAAGTTAATGTAATATTCAATTCGAAACTTTATGCAGCAATAATCCGGCAGATGAACAATTTATGTCTTTCATTTTAGTGCTGAATGAAAGCTTGTACATAAGTACATTTGACAAATTTGTTTCTTTAGTTTAGACCATTCTTCTGAAATCAAGTGGAAGAAAAATAACATTCCTTGTTATAACCAAATGTTGTCCTTTTCATAAGTAATGTTACCTATATTTGCTGTAATCTGTTATGATCATACTGAATGTACACATGAGGAATCTCCAGAAATAGTATACACTGCAAAATGAGTATTAGTAAAAGTGGTGAATTTGATTGTGTTCCTATCTTTGAGCAGGTGAAAGGCTTGTATGGAATCTGTTGCCTTATACAACCAAGGACTTCTCCATTCGCTCCTTAGCTGACCGCATCAGTGATCTGAATCATCTTCTGTTTCTCTATCCTGACCGGCTCAAAGATGAGGTCTTTGCCAAGTACTACACGCCTCAACTATGTATGTATCTGCAATAAACCCTGCGACCATTCTTTTTACTCCTCTGCCTGAGGCTTAAATAGCACCTATTATGCAAAACCAACTGTTCTTACCTGTTGGTATCTATTTTTGTGTATTTGGGATCTGCATAAGTCCCGAAAGTTTTAACTCAAACCATGGAGACAGGGCAGGTATATTTCTTCATACTGTACTTCCTGCGAATCAGCCGTTTGGAATTTGCCCAATTTGTGACGTTTTATCAAGTTTGATGTCAGCTGATATCTTACACCAGACTTCCTTTTTATTGTCATTAAAATTTAAACTTTACAGTACAGATAAGAACAAATTTCGTTGCATTAGCTCATGGTGAGTTAATCCATTGTTGGGGGGAATTGAGGGGATTGTTATGATGCGTTCAAGAGTCTTACGGCCTGAGGGAAGAAGCTGTTACAGAACCTGGAGGTTCTGCTACGGAGGCTGCAGAACCTTTTTCTAGAGTGCAGCAGTGAAAACAGTCCTTGGTGGGGGTGGGAGGAGTCTCTGCAGATTTTCTGAGCGATTTCCTGGATAGGAGGAAGAGGAGTCCTGATGATCTTTTCCGCCATCCTCACCACTCTCTGCAGAGACTTCCAGTCTGAGGCACAGCAGGCTCCAGTCCAGACAGAGATGCAGTTGGTCAGTAGGCTCTCTATAGTGTCTCTGTAGAATGGGGGGAGGGAGCTGTGCTTTTTTCATCCGACGCAAAAAGTGCATGCGCCGCTGAGCTCTTTTTACAAGAGCTCCGGTGTGTAGGGACCAGGTCATATTGTCAGTTATCTGCACCCCCGGGAACTTGGTGCTGCTTACCATCTCCACCGCTGTGCCGTTGATGAAGAGTGGAGCGTGACTGGACTGGTGCTTCCTGAAGTCGACGATGATCTCCTTGGTCTTGTCGACGTTCAGGACCAGGTTGTTGGTTATGCACCAGTCAACCAGATGTTTCACCTCCTCCCTGTAGTCCATGTCGTTGTTGTCACGGATGAGGCCCACTACTGTCGTGTCGTCCGCATAGTTCACAATGTGGTTAGTAGTGGACCTGGCGCAGCAGTTATGGGTCATCAACGTGAACAGCAGCGGACTCAGGACGCAGCCCTGGGGGGAGCCGGTGCTCAGGGAGATGGAACGGGGTGTGTTGTCGCCCACTCTCACAGACTGGGGTCTGTCTGTGAGGAAGTCAAGCAGCCAGTTGCAAAGGGGGGTACTGAATCCAAGTGGGCCCAGTTTGCTCACCAAGTGCTGCGGGATGATGGCGTTTGAGCGCCGAGCTGAAGTCCAGAAACAACATCCGCACGTGTGTCCTTTCCTTCCAGATGTTCTAAGCTCAGGTGGAGTGCAGAGGAGATGGCGTCCTCTGTGGAGCGGTTAGGGGGATAAGCAAACTGGTATGGGTCGAATGTGGGGGGAAGTCTGGAGACAATATATTCCTTTACCAGCCTCTCCAAGCACTTCGTTATGATGGGGGTGAGTGCCACGGGGCGATAATCATTGAGGTAGGAGATTGTGGGTTTTTTAGGCACTGGAAGGATTGTGGCCGTCTTAAAGCATGATGGTACCACAGCCTGGGTCAGCGAGGTGTTGAAGATGTCTGTGAGAACCCCAGCCAGCTGGTCTGCACATCCCTTAAGCACCTTGCCCGGAATGTCATCAGGTCCTGCTGCTTTCCGGGGGTTCACCATCTCCATATATAGTATAGATTTACCCGAAGAGCTTTGCGCGAGTCCGCCATTGTAGTTCCAAAGTTGATGTCAATAAGTTCCTTTTTGTTGTTGTGGGGCAGACTGGCTCGTACATGCACATGCATTCTCCGCTATTGCCATTTCTAATACAAAATAGTGTACAGTTCTAACTAATATCTGTCAGTAGACTCCTTATGGAAGCGGTAAAAACTACAACATGGCTAGCGGGGAGAAGACACAGTCAAAGGAGAGTCACGAAAATAAGACCGCCCACAAAACGGCACACCCTGAAGAGATGGTCGAAAAGCTGTTTGAATGTGATCCGTAAAACATTAGCTATGTAACATTTTGGTCCCTTTTAATACAGGACATATTAATGCAAAAAAAATGAATTCTCACTTCATGTGAATATTTATTTATATTAAGAAATGTAGCAACATTTTTACATGAAATTATCTAACTTAAGCCCATTTTATGTCTGTCTTACAGCAAAAGCAGTGGATGGTTACGTAAAACCACAGATCAAACAAGTTGTGCCAGAGTGAGTTATTTCATGATCTACTAACTAAATACATACTGCAATATACTAATTAAATATGTCCTCCTTTTTACACTAATACACAAACACACACCCATACAACTCAATGTTTGACAGTAGGAATGGTGTTTTTGTGTTCATATTCAGCATGTATGTGATGTGGAATCTGAGCTGAGGATGTTGTTGTGGCTTGTGCAGCCCTTTGAGACACTCGTGATTTAGGGCTATATAAGTAAACATTGATTGATTGATTGATTGATTGATTGATTGATTGATGTATGTGCTTCTGAACATTCTAAGCAACTTCTTGCTGGAGAGCTCAACTATGGTCTCATTTGACCATGTCAGGTTCTCCTAAGCCTTGTCTAAATCCTTCAAGTGTTCATAGCCAAACATCAAACAGATATACACGTGCGACCTTGCGGGAAAAGTGTTACCTATATTTTGGTTACCAGGCTTCTTGTTGAAAGACAGGACTCATCTGTGTGCTAGATGCGTGCTGTTGGGCTCAGTGCTCTTGCTGTTTGGTTTGTGCTCTGTTATGTGTGACCTAATGAGGGTTCTTTCAGTTTTTTGGTCAGCTCCTGCTTTTTGTGTGGGTTGTGCTTTTTAACAGTCCAAATCACGAATAAGTGATTGTCAAGCTGAAGTTTGATTACCCTCTGGGTGCAGTTTATTTGTTTGGTCTGGTTTGAACGATGAATGTGTGTGCAGACCAAAACTGGTCCAAGACTACATTCTAAAATAAGTCTGGCATGTTACCATTACTACTGAATCAGGTAAGACTCTAAATGGCATGATATTGATGCAGCCGGCCTATAAACCAGGGGTGTGCAAACTTTTTCCACCAAGGGCTGCTAACAAAAAAACACTTTGATATTCTTCACTACACTAAAACCAATCCAATGAAGGTTTAACATTTGATATATACAAAGTTTTCCCTTTCACATGACTGTGTGAATTATTAATTCAAGGGGGTATTTGTTTTTTTCATGCAATTTTAAGTTTACAAACCTATCAATTGGTTTGACCAAAGAAAGTATAGTGTAGGAGTGAAAGCAACATGTTTCTGGACTGTAAGAAGCCAGAATGCCATTTGTGTTACATACATTTTTTTAATCATAATCTTTTGAGGCCAAAGTTAAATTTTTAAGACTTGGTGTCCCTAAGAAATTCAATGTTTTCTTCAAAATATCAACTTGATATTATGAGATAATGATAATTGTGGTAGAGTTGTAATAAAACAGTGTGTCACATCCCTGTGACAGATTCACCACTCCCAACCCTGAACCGAGCGGAACAACTCCCATCTTCATGGACCAGACACCTTCTCCCTCTGTTGTCAACCCCAACAATTTTGCCGCCTTCCCCTCAATGTAAGCATGTACCCTTTTTTTTTTTTAACTACAAAAGTACGCCTTTTGCTTTTCAGATTAACATTGTAACATTTAAAAAGTTGACAGTTATATAAAATATTGAGATTATCCAACCCTTATTGTAGAGTATTCATTTTCAAATTGTACACACTTTCAATATTGCCGGACTTCCACGTGAGCAGCGAAGTGTCCTTTTCTACTGGCCAGACAAAGGCACACTTAGGGCTGCAATGATTATACAATTAATTTGGTTGGAGAAAAGCTTTGATTCATATTCTGTTGCTTCGATTAATCATTGAATTAAAGTAACTAATAGAAATTGATAAAAATCTGGACACATGGATTGCCCAGAACTTAAAATACACGGAAATAGTTCCCGTACAGCCGCTGCAATAGAACGCTTTTTATTTTAGAGCGGTGGTGTGTGTGTACTGTGATCTGTGGCACAAATGTTAAAAGTGCACATTTTTAGTTTTTTCTTATGTCTTTTAAATATTTAAATACGCATTGAGGTTATAAAGTGGGATTTATCCGATTAATCAAACAAATTAATCAATAGATTACTCGATTACTAAAATAATTGATCGCAACAGCACTAAGCATACCTGTGCAATAATCATGATGTGTAATCAGCATCTTAATTTGCCACATCACTGATGTGGATAGATTATCTCAGCAAAATGGATATGCTAACTAATGCAGATGTAAACATATTTGTCAATAACATTTGACAGAAATAGTCTAAATGTGTGTAGATTTTGTGAACCAAAAATGTCGGTCTTTTAAACCATAAAAAATGGGGGCAGAAATAAAAGGGTTGCATTTATTTTGTATTTTTCAAGCTACAACAGCGATTGTTTTTTGTGTAATTATATTAACATTATTGTGTTGTCTCAGGGCGGACACCATGT
The DNA here is from genome assembly GCF_033978785.1 of Entelurus aequoreus. NCBI lineage: Eukaryota > Metazoa > Chordata > Actinopteri > Syngnathiformes > Syngnathidae > Entelurus > Entelurus aequoreus. The sequence goes on from NC_084738.1 coordinate 36,770,383, forward strand.
TGGATGCAGAGGCAGATTTTGACCTGGATGACACCATGGATGTGGCTCGACATGTGGAGGAGCTGCTCCGTAGGCCCATGGCTAACCAATGGAGTAGTCAGCAGTCCTGAATGAGACACATGCCATCACCCATGTGACCGTGTCACCAGAGACCCGCAAAAGGGACTTTATAGACGGGACTTTGTGTAAAGATAACAGTCAGGTATTGAATTGCCTTTTGTTTATCCCCGTTTACACTGCACACCAAATCAGATTTTTTTTTGCCCTCAAGTGACAGAACTGATTTTTTTTTGCCAGTCTAAATGCTCCAATGTGCTTCAAATCTGATCTTTTTGCACCAGGAGGTAGTCCAAATCCGATTGGAATCTGATCTTTTTAAATATGACTTCAGTCTAAACGCAATGACTCGTATGTGACTTTTTCATCAGCTTTGTGCGAGCTATGTCATTCGTGTGAGCATGGAAAGACAGAGCCTGCCAGCGGAAGTGGATATTTCATCACAACATCCGGTTACGGAGAGCTTTTTTCGACGGCCGAATTTTCGGTGCATCACTAGTAAATAGTGTGAAAATAATAGGCTAAATGTAATGTATGAATATGTATTTTGATTCCGAAGAAATAGCGATTAAAAAACAAAACGGAATTGACACTGTGGCGTAATTGCTTACATGTTCCGTATATTGCATAAATTGTTTACATAAATGTGTTGAAAAATAAAGCTAACGTAGATCCAAACTGATGTCCGTGTTGCCTCTACTTAACAGCCATAAAAGGAACCCTCAAAAATATATTACACTATATATGTTCATTCACACATTACATTACTTACATTTATTTTCACATATGAAAACACTCATTTTTAAGGTGTGGCGACTTTATTTTATTTTGTAGTAGTTCTAGCGACTTCCTTGTTTGTTCACGGAATCCGGTCAACTTTCTTTGTTTACACTTCAGCAAAATGCGTCAAGGTCACGTTGGGGCCACATTGGGGCCTGTGTGCTTTTATACTGGAGTCTGATAAAGATCACATTTTACTTACAGTGTAAACAATCCGCTAGAAAAAATCTGATTTAGAACAAATCTGATTTGGGCCACTTTGGCCTGCAGTGTAAACGTGGTCTTAGTGTGTTTTAGTATGTTTGTATAGAGTAAAAAAATCAGAAACCTGTTGGCACTATTTGATGGCAGGCAAAAATGTCTGGGTTTTTTTCAGATATATATCTTACTAATACTAAAGAACAGGATTATAGATACCCACATCAACTTCAGTATTAATGTAAAAAAAATACATAAGCTCATCTACCTTTTTCTTCATGTTGTAATTGTGTACCGGTAATGTTTTAATGTGTTACAGGGATGCTCATTTACCTGTACAATTATACAGGCAATTGGGTAAACTGCATGCAATGTATATAGAAAGTATATCAAAAACAAACATTTGGCATTTTAAACTGCAATTACATTGATACAACTGTTTTGTTTAATATGTTTGCCTAAATGTATTCCATAGAAGTGAGGTGTGTACAGTATATAGACGTGGTCAGGAGACTAGCATCTCTGCCATTGCCAAAGGAACCATGTATGGCCTTCTCTGGTGGTCAGTAGTTTTAGGGAACTCGTCTGGACTTATCGTATTTAGGCACTGCTTTACGCCTTCTGAACAGTAAACATACAATAAATGGCAAATTAGATGATAACCTTACAGAATTTAGCAACTTTAAGATTAGCCAATAGCTACTTTCCTTACTGATGATTTGGCAACAGTGTATACCAAAATATTGCCATAAAAGAAGAGACAATTATTGCCTTGGTCGCACCCCACTTAGTATAGTGGGAAAGTTTGTATGTGAACTTGTTTTTCACAGAGTGACATGATCGTTTGCCACAAGCATGAACTTTTCCCAACTATTTTTAGTGACCTTAAATGTAATATGAGCGTGGATGAATGAACAATAATTGCAATAAAAGTATTTTTTTACTCGTTACACTTAGACGTTGAGGGAAGTAATACAATCATAGCGATCGAATATTAACAACAAAATTCTCACATTTACACTGACACTGTGGCCTACAGTACAAATTATTTTCAGACATTGGCTTCACTGGATTGTCAAAATCTGGCATTTTGCCGACTAATACTAACCGAACCGTACCTAAACACAAGCAACTCTCTGTCGCACTCAAGGTAATAATTAACCTTTTGATAACATTTCAAGGTCCAAGGGGCCTTTCCTTATTTGTCATTATCAAAGCGTATAAATATACACACGAGAATGAAATGCTGTTCTCAACTAGCGCTCCAGTGCAAAAACAAATAAAAATTATAAAAACATACAATTTGGATATGTTACGAAATACAGCTCTGTGAGGCTAGCTAGCATCTTCACTAATATTAACATTTGCAGTTGCAGTACTTGTACGAACGTAACTAAAATAATCCAAATATATACATTTGGAAAGTTGTGTTGGTATTAATCCATGCATTCTTTAGGTTCTGACCTTTTCCTTGCCTTTAACCACAGTGGCTTACTCTTCACTAGAGGGAGACAAAGCACAAGAAACTGGAGAAATTACTGTACAGTAAAACATTAGTAGACTAACTCACTTTTCACTTTTAAATCAATAATATTATATTACATTTCATGGTAATAATGTCAGTAAAATACCAGCCGCCTGTGAGAAATGGAAAGGTTCTATTGCCTCAAAGCCTAAAGCCCACGTCAGAAAACTACGAACAAGGTTTGGCGCCCCACTGAAAAAGAAAAGAGTCACAAGGAATAGTTAACATGGCAAATGTTGAACTCCAATATGGAACACATGTATCAGACCACCACCCATTGTTTAAATTTACTGTCATGAAAAAAAAGAAAAATAGTAAATTACATTTTTAGTCATTATTATTTCTTCATAAGACATCAAATTGTAGTTATTTCATTGAATTTATGAACAGAGTAAGCATCTCAAACTATTAAAATTATATATTTTGAAATGTGTTTATTTTAAAAAATGGAATTGTTTTAGTTTACTTGACAAATAAATAACCAGAACATTTTTAGTTTTTAACATATTTTTATTATATTTGTTCAATAGATGTTTGGGTTTTTTACACAGATTTGTCCAGCATGAAACAATGATTGTGTAGCTCTTGTATCCTTTATTTTTCTGTATTGGGCTTATTTGAAAAAAAAAAAGTCTGGATACAGCTGCCTTACAGTGAGTTTCCATATGTGGTTACTTGCCTTGTTTACATGACCCTTCTTAACAATATTCAATGCCTGTTACCATGCTGCCTTTCTTATCTTCATCGTAGACTCAACATGAGCTTTTTACCAAATTTTAACGACTATACATTGGGGAAAACAAGTATTTGATACCGATGTGAAATTTTAATTGTAGATTTATTTTTACAGAAAGATCACTCATTTCCCCCATTGTATAATATGTTTCTCCCACCAGTGTTATTTACTCTATCTACTGTGATTTTTGGAAAAGCAAGTTGCAGTGCTTACAGACCGCTGTACATTGGATTTCATCACTCTGTCTTGACTGTCGTTACTTAACCTATCGTATTTATAAATGGTTGATTTATATATGCTAGTAAGGTAAAGTTTTGTACCTGACAAGTGGCCTATATAAATCAACCATGTATAGGCTAAATTAACCTCTTCAACATTCTTAACCTACTGTATTTTCCGGACTATAGAGCTGCACCTACTGAATTTTAGAAGAACCTTTTTTTTTCCCCATGCCGCACCGGACTATAAGCCGCAGATATATATGTTGTGGAATTAGTTATATACACAGACATATTCTGTAAATGTTTATTTACATACCTTAATTGTTTCCAAATGGTGTCTGTAACACGGCAGTAAAACAAATGATCAAACAAAAGACGAGTCATCAGCTAAACAGACTCAATAACTCCACTGTGACGTTTTGGTGAGGTTACTGAGGAAACTATACAAAAAGAATGCTATTGTAAGTTAATAATACTAACACAGACACTTGTAAACATGTTAGCATATTAGCTCATGCTAACGACGCTAGTGTCATTATATTACGATAGCACATACAAAAATGCATGAAAACACTCCGACAGACATCACACATGGGACGACTTAGTAAGAATAGTTTTAGTTATATTGTAAAACTTAAAAACGTTAATTGCAGTGATGAGTGAAGAATCCTTACGAGTAGAAACGCTAGGGACGGCTGGAAGGCAAAAAGGTACTACCCGTAAATGGAAAGACACTTGCAGTGAGCAAACTTGATCATAAGCTGGCGCCGTAGCACAAACAATAAAACATTTTCTAGGTGTATTTGCTTGTTTTTTGGGGATTTTTTAACAATTTTTAAAAAATCCATAAATTAGCTGCACCGTCTTATAAACTGCAGGGTTCAAAGTGTAAGAAAAGAGTAGCGGCTTACAGTCCGGATTTTACAGAAAATTAAAGGTATTCTATTAGATGCCTTTCTTGTTGCTGCCTAAATGCACTGCATATTAAGGCAGAAGACGGGTACTTTGATGAAGGTCAAGTAAGGAGAGTCAAGCAAGTATGTAGTATTTATGGTCACCCTGAATGTGAATAGACGGGTTTAGTTCTTCGTTTTGTGTTGTTTTTACTGTGAACCCTAATCATGCTTATTGAATACACAACAGTTGTCAAAATTAAAACCGATCGATCTTTATGGAGAAAATGCATATGCCTCATAATGGCATTGTTTTAAGTGAACAATTGTTGATCTTTTGATTGTGAAATGAAATGGAAGTATTTTCTGGGTTGTACTTACCGTACTATGATCTGGTCATGCTTTAGGAATTGCTAAGGGACAAGACTGCTCAGTACAGTATAGGACTTTTAGAGACATGCCAGTCATCTAGGGCTCAACAAAAGAATATTCAAAAAACGGGGGGGTCCAAAGTGCGGACCGGGTGCCATTTGTGGCCTTTCTGGTCGTTGGTATATTCTAAAAATTAAATACAGTAAAGCCTTGTTTATTGCGGCCAATTGGTTCTGGACCTGACCATGGTAAATTTATTTCCGCAAAGAAGGAATTTTCATTATAAAAGTAATATTTTTATAGCTAGAACATAAAAAAAACTATTTACTACCTTCAAAATACAATTAACGTGACACAATACCTAGACATGAAATAATGCCCACATGGTCACTTTTACACTCGTTATATCCAATATTGTAATGCGCCCTGAGGCTGAGCCAATCAGTGGCCATGATACTGAACAGCATTCTGATTGGTTTGGTCTCATCTAGTGGCCAGTACGGCTGTAATATTTAGAATTTTAGTTCATTTAGCCATTTTTATGCTTGAAAATCATTAGGTAAAAGTTTGGCCAAAAATACGTAGAATTTACCCGATATGTCAAGGAACGACCGTTAGTATACATAAGAGATATTATACTAATAATGCTTTGTCAGTTATAACACAAAAGCTCAATGTAATTTTTTTTTCAAATAGCTTAGCATATATTGGCCTTCAATGGATTGGTTTTACTAACTTTAAAGGACAAAAGGTAGTCCCTAAATTTTTTTTGTATGCAGCCCTCGGTCGAAAAAGTTTGGATACCCCTAGTTTGAAGGATGTGAATTAAAAATACACCGAAACCTCAAGGAAACCTGCTGTGACAAAAAGCCAAACCAGCCTCAAATTATTTTAACATGGTATACTATATTAACTGTATATAATGTCCTGTGGATACACACTTTACAGTAGGGAAGATATTCATATGGCCCCATTCCTGTGTGGATCTTGTGTGAGAGGAAGGGGGGAGGGCTTAATCATTGTTGCAATGCAGTCTGCTGAAAATGATGGAAAGCACCACTCTACATAGCAACTGATGCTGTGGTCAAAGTTGAAATTGCCACAAAACACATTTTAGGATATTCAACACTCTCCTGCCATCCCCCAATTCGCCACGTTTCATATGTCAGGTTAACTGTGACAAATAAGGCCATATGAATCCCCTTCCTACTGTAATTGTGCGGTTATCAGTGAGGAAGCACTCATGCTCACATCAACAATTACTTGGTGTTCTTGCTTGTGTCGACATAAAACTACATGTCTTACGTTGGCTGCCCAAGTTCCTGCCGTTTGTACAGTCTGTAGCTTGCTTGTACAAATTATGCTTTATTTTGTTTGAGTTTTGTGAATATAGGAAATTAAAAGTATTTTTTGCCAGTTTGTTGGTGTTTCTTAATCGATGTGATCGTTCTCACCACTTGTTGAGCTTGAAGAATGAAACAAAACTACAAGGAGCAATTGTCGAGCAGAAAAATATGAAATGATATATGTATTGTATAATAGGAACGTGCAATGATGCAGACAACTACAACAGGGTTGCACTTTATTGAACATGTTTTGTTTTTAATAAATTAAAGGTTTTTATTGGCTGAAGTGAAGCTTTTATAGTTTTGACTTCTCCTATGCAGATGTATTTTGTCATTAAAACATTTACATAAAAAATGCACTGCAGAAGGAAATTACGTTGCATTTCTAACCCACAATCAAAAAAAGTGAAAAACATTTTATCAAACAGAGTCCTTCAATGATAGAAGAGTTTTGACAAGCTCAGGCTTCTCCTTCGCACCACTGCTAGACATAACTTGTGCTGGTCAAAGACTGGGCAGCAGTCTTGGTTTACCTAGTGATCACGCAACGGGATGCACACTCCCAGTCTTATTTGCGCCAAAGGTTCTGTATTGAAAAATAATAAATAATAGTAATACATTTTATTTATAAGGCGGGCATCACGGTGGCAGAGGGGTTAGTGCGTCTGCCTCACAATACGAAGGTCTGAGTAGTTTTGGGTTCAATCCCGGGCTCGGGACCTTTCTGCGTGGAGTTTGCTTGTCCTCCCCGTGACTGCCGGGGTTCCCTCCGGGTACTCCGGCTTCCTCCCGCCTCCAAAGACATGCACCTGGGGATAGGTTGATTGGCAACACTAAAATTGGCCCTAGTGTGTGAATGTGAGTGTGAATGTTGTCCGTCTATCTGTGTTGGCCCTGCGATGAGGTGGCGACTTGTCCAGGGTGTACCCCGCCTTCCGCCCGATTGTAGCTGAGATAGGCTCCAGCGACCCCGAAGGGAATAAGCAGTAGAAAATGGATGGATGGATGGATTTATAAGGCGCCTTTCTGGGCACTCAAGGACACCGTACAAAGTCAAAGCAATAAAATCAAATTGGATTAAAACAACAACAACAACAAATATAGAGAAGATAAGATTACAATGAATAAGCAGTCAGGAATAGGTGTGTTTTGAGTCTTGATTTGAAGAGGGATATTGAGTCTAAGTTACGAAGGTCTGGTGGTAAAGAGCTCCAAAGATGTTCATCAGTCAACTCATTGGTGTTAATTTTCAATCTATCAACATAAAAAAAATCAAATCAAAATCAAATTACAGGATGTTATTTATGTAGTTGGCTCATTTTCCTCCACTGGTGTAGTAACATGGGTTGTTTTTTTTATACATATGTAGCATAATCTGCGAAGATTTGCTATTGCGACATCTAGTAGACACATTTAGATCAGCAGTTTCTTTCATTCAAAAAATTTCGGCTAATTTTTATACTCAGCAAACTCATCCCGCAAGCCGGATAAAACCTATTCAGGCCCGCGGGCCATACATTTGACATCTCTGCCTTACAACAAGGATCCTCGACTAAATTGTTCTAGGGGCCACATTTCCAGATAAGGGTTTTCCCGAGGGCAATATTTTGGTACTGGCACAGCAATGTATTTCGATACTTCTCTCAATAAAGGGGACCTTACAAAATGGCATTATTGGCTTTATTTTAACGGGAAATGTTTTGATACATTAAACATATGTTTCTTATTGCAATCAAAGAATATTTTTGGCATTGAGTAAGATAGTGAACATACTAGACAACTTCACTTTTAGTATCAATCAATCAATCAATGTTTATTTATATAGCCCTAAATCACAAGTGTCTCAAAGGGCTGTACAAGCCACAACGACATCCTCGGTACAGAGCCCACATACGGGCAAGGAAAAACTCACCCCAGTGGGACGTCGGTGAATGACTATGAGAAACCTTGGAGAGGACCGCATATGTGGGTAACCCCCCCCCCCCTCTAGGGGAGACCGAAAGCAACGGATGTCGAGTGGGTCTGACATAACATTGTGAAAGTCCAGTCCACAGTGGATCCAACACATCAGCGGGAGTCCAGTCCACAGCGGGGCCAACAGGAAACCATCCCGAGCGGAGACGGGTCAGCAGCGCAGAGATGTCCCCAACCGATGCACAGGCTAGTGGTCCACCCGGGGTCCCGACTCTGGACAGCCAGCACTTCATCCATGGCCACCGGACCTATGCAACTCCCCCTCGCAAGGGACAGGGGAGAAGAGGAGAGAAGAAAAGAAACGGCAGATCAACTGGTCTAAAAAAGGGGGGTCTATTTAAAGGCTAGATTATACAAATGAGTTTTAAGATGGGACTTAAATGCTTCTACTGAGGTAGCATCTCTAACTGTTACCGGGAGGGCATTCCAGAGTACTGGAGCCCGAATAGAAAACGCTCTATAGCCCGCAGACTTTTTTTTTTTGGCTCTGGGAATCACTAATAAGCCGGAGTTCTTTGAACGCAGATTTCTTGTCGGGACATATGGTACAATACAATCGGCGAGATAGGCTGGAGCTAAACCGTGTAGTATTTTATACGTAAGTAGTAAAACCTTAAAGTCGCATCTTAAGTGCACAGGAAGCCAGTGCAGGTGAGCCAGTATAGGCGTAATATGATCAAACTTTCTTGTTTTTGTCAAAAGCCTTGCAGCCGCATTTTGTACCAACTGTAATCTTTTAATGCTAGACATAGGGAGGCCCGAAAATAATACGTTACAGTAATCGAGACGTAACGAACGCATGAATAATGATCTCAGCGTCGCTAGTGGACAAGATGGAACGAATTTTAGCGATATTACGGAGATGAAAGAAGGCCGTTTTAGTAACACTCTTAATGTGTGACTCAAACGAGAGAGTTGGGTCGAAGATAATACCCAGATTCTTTACCGAGTCGCCTTGTTTAATTGTTTGGTTGTCAAATGTTAAGGTGGTATTATTAAATAGATGTTGGTGTCTAGCAGGACCGATAATCAGCATTTCCGTTTTCTTAGCGTTGAGTTGCAAAAAGTTAGCGGACATCCATTGTTTAATTTCATTAAGACACGCCTCCAGCTGACTACAGTCCGGCGTGTTGGTCAGCTTTAGGGGCATGTAGAGTTGAGTGTCATCAGCATAACAGTGAAAGCTAACACCGTACTTGCGTATGATGTCACCCAGCGGCAGCATGTAAATACTAAAGAGTGCAGGGCCAAGAACCGAACCCTGGGGAACTCCGCACGTAATAAGTGTCAGAATTGTTACTGACACTTTAGTTATGTTTGGTATTTCCTGTGTGTTTGTGTTTAGAATCACTTCCTGTCCTGGTGCTCTTGTTTGGTCAGTGTTTCCTGTTTGGTCTCTGTGTTTCGAAGCACCTTACTTGCTTACATCTATCTGTTCCATGTCATGTCAGCCCACCTGTTACTCGTTCAATTAGTTCTATTTAATTCCACCTGGGTCTCTCCTTCAGTGCTGGATCATTGTTCCTTTCAGAATCAGAATAACAATCAGAAATACTTTAATAATCCTTGAGGGGAAATTAAGATTTTCAACACAATCCCAGCAGACAAACATTACATGGAGACAGAACAGGATCACTGATGGGTCGGCCAACTTCCGGCACCCCTTACAAAAAAGGTGGGAAACAGGTAAACGCTGGGGAGGTGAGAAAATAAAAAATTCAGTCGAAGCCTGGGCTCCTGGTCCAGACTGAGGCCAAGGGGGAAAAAACCTCATAGCCATAGCACACAAACATGTGTATAAGAGGGAAACATCAAAGAACACAAAGGACTTTTGAGATTGATGCTGGGTGTGCTGTTTTTGTTTGTTCTCTGCTTCCTTGTGAGTAATAAAGTAGTCTTACTTGCATTCCGCCTGCCGTTCTTTGCATCCTTGGGGTCATGCTACATTGTCAATGTAGCATGACCCCATACTTGCCAACCTGGAGACCTCCGAATTCGGGAATGGGGGGTTGTTCATGGGTAGCGGGGGGTATATTTATATATATATATATATATATATATATATATATATATATATATATATATATATATATATACATATAAATAAATAATCCGTTCATGAATGAGTATATCCGTTCGGCCACCGTGTTCAATGGAGAAGTCTGATCTACAAAATTTGAAGGCAGCCTACCCCTTCCCCTTCGAGCTGTCCTGAAAGAACTGAAATTATTTTTTCCAATCATTTTGGAACTTGCAAGCGTACTTCTTCTTACTCGTCGTCGCCATGTCTCTTCTTCGTTCTTCTGCTTCGTCTCTGTTATGTTTTTGGACATTACTACTTGCCGTAGTTTTGAAGCAATGCATGATGGGAATCCGGATGTTGTGTGTCAGTGTATTAACGTGCCGGCTGGAATAAACACACGCTGAGAAATAGCTCCGTGCCTGCCTACTTTATAGGTTATAGATAAACCTATGGATAACTGAGACATATATAATAGTATCCTTTTCAGGTGAGAGAGGATGCTAAAGGCAGTGCCTTTAAGGCACGTCCCCAATATTGTTGTCCGGGTGGAAATCGGGAGAAATTCGGGAGAATGGTTGCCCCGGGAGATTTTCGGAAGGGGCACTGAAATTCGGGAGTCTCCGGGGAAAATCGGGAGGGTTGGCAAGTATGCGCTACAAGCAACGCTCACCAGATCGTGACAATAAGTAAACAAACAAAGACTCCTAATATGGCTGCTGACTAGAGATGCGCGGATAGGCAATTATTTAATCCGCAACCACATCACAAAAGTCGTCATCCACCTGCCATCCACCCGAACTAACATTTTATCAAAACCACAACCGCCCGCCACCCACCCGTTGTTATATATCTAATATTGACGATGCAAGGCATTCCTGTTAAAGAAAGGAGACTGATCCAATGCAGCAGAGACATTCAATGCGTGCCACACATTAATATCTCTTGGCCACGCATTAGAGCATACTTGCCAATCCTCCCGGTTTTACCGGGAGACTCCCGGTATTCAGCGCCTCTCCCGATAACCTCCCGGCAGAAATGTTCTCTCCATAAACTCCCGGAATTCAGCCGGAGCTGGAGGCCATGCCCCCTCCAGCTCAATGCGGACCTGAGTGGGGACAGCGGCGACAGTCTGTTTTCACGTTCGCTTTCCCACAATATTAACAGCGTGCCTGCCCAATCACGTTATAACTGTAGAATGATCGAGGGCGAGTTCTTGGTTTCTTATGTGGGTTTATTGTTAGGCAGTTTCATTAACGTCCTCCCAGCGCGGTAACAACACACAACAACAGCAGTCACGTTTTCGTCTACCGTAAAGCAGTTCGTCTGCCGTAAACAGCAATGTTGTGACACTCTTAAACAGGACAATACTGCCATCTACTGGATAGCCTCCAGAACACTGAAATTTAAGTATTTATTTTAATTATATGTATAATAAAAAATATACATATATACTACCGTTCAAAAGTTTGGGGTCACCCAAACATTTTTGTGGAATAGCCTTCATTTCTAAGAACAAGAATAGACTGTCGAGTTTCAGATGAAAGTTCTCTTTTTCTGGCCATTTTGAGCGTTTGATTGACCCCACAAATGTGATGCTCCAGAAACTCAATCTGCTCAAAGGAAGGTCAGTTTTGTAGCTTCTGTAACGAGCTAAACTGTTTTCAGATGTGTGAACATGATTGCACAAGGGTTTTCTATTCATCAATTAGCCTTCTGAGCCAATGAGCAAACACATTGTACCATTAGAACACTGGAGTGATAGTAGCTGGAAATGGGCCTCTATACACCTATGTAGATATTGCACCAAAAACCAGACATGTGCAGCTAGAATAGTCATTTACCACATTAGCAATGTATAGAGTGTATTTCTTTAAAGCTAAGACTAGTTTAAAGTTATCTTCATTGAAAAGTACAGTGCTTTTCCTTCAAAAATAAGGACATTTCAATGTGACCCCAAAATTTTGAACAGTAGTGTATATATATATAAAATACTTGAGTTGGTGAATTCTAGCTTAAATATATTCCCCTCTTAACCACGCCCCCAACCACGACCCCGGCCCAACCACGCCCACCCCCGACCACAATTTCTTCCCCCTACAAAAACCTTCCACCCCCCCATTTACTTCCGTGGTCATGTTTCCTCTTATGTCATTGATAGCGATCGATAGCACTTTGGCTTTGACTGCCCGTCGCTGGAAGGATACTTCGTCTTTGACAGCTGCTGGAATCTGAAGAAATCGATTATTGGTTTTTTTTGTACAGGCGCGAAACAGGACAGTCGCGTGCAGGTTAAAGCCTTTATTGGATGCAGCCCCGGAAGTAAATGGAGGGGGGGGAGGTTTTTGTAGGGGGCGTGACAGCTGCAGTAGTGCCTGATGAATAATTGCCTGTTTCAAAGAGTGCTGCTCGTTTTTCGTATGTGGGTAACAACATTTAACTATGTATTTTTTTTTTCTGAATTGGTTCAACCGCCACCCGCCCGAATCTATTTAAAATCTATTTTTTTCGTCATGCATCCGCCCGACCCGCGGATTATCCGCGGACTCCGCGGTTGTGTCCGCAAACCGCGCATCTCTACTGCTGACGTATGCAGTGACATATTGTGTCATATCTCATTCTGTTATTTTGTCAAAATTATGATGGATTATTAATCTACTTGTTCATTTACGGTTATCTGCTTACTTTCTGTTTTAACATGTTTTAACTACACTTCTGTTAAAATGTAATATTCACTTATTCTTCTGTTTGATACTTTTCATAGGTTTTGGGTGATACTACAAATATGGGTATCGAACTGATACCAAGTCGTTACAGGGTCATACATTGGTCATATTTAAGTTCATTTCCTGAGTTTCTAAACATAAGGAAAAAAGATTTTGTTGTGATAAAAAATATCGATGTAATCATTGTAGTATCGACTAGATACGGCTCTTGTACTTGATATCGTTACAATCGATATCTGTGTAGAACCAACCTTTTGTTTACATTCAGGAGCGCTACCTTGCTGTTAGCAGGTAGCTATTGTATCCTACGGTGTGTAGTGAAGCATGATTAGCTATTCCTCGTCCTGCAGGGATGATACTTGTAAGGAACATACTTTATTCGTTGCCATGGAGGCAAGGATTAGTGATTTAGAAGTAGCTAAAACACTACTGAGCGACATTAGCCGCTATGTTTTAGAGCACCACTTACAGAGCGGCGCTTCAGTGTTTACAGCTCCACCTTTATCGTAAGGTTTAAAGCCAAAATACGTCCATTCTCTATCTTCTGTCTTTACACTGTTTCTGCTTGCAAGTGCTGTGTGCGTATTTTGACTAACATACGCTGCGACTTGTTTGCCAGTATTGTCACCGCGGCGTATATTATGTTGAAGAAATAGAAAAGTACCGGTATTTTTCAAAAGCAGTGTAGTACCTTTTTAAATTCCATGGACCCGGACTCCTTCACTATTATTCTTATTTTATTCCGGAGAACCAGCTTCTTCTCCAGTAGACATTTGATTTTGGGCTATTTATTCCGCAGTTTTAAGGACCTTCTGCAAACAAACAGCCAAAGATCATCTCCATGACAGCACTTAAGTATTTTAAGAATCTGCTCCAAAAATATGAGATTCTCACAAGTTTTTCAACCGGAACTCTTAATGCCTGGTTCACACCAACGGCGCTTGCCGCGCTTTAAAGCGGCGAGCAAAGCGCCGTCATTTTTGTCAATTTTTCCACGAATATCCCGATCTCTGAAGTAATGTTATGCTTTGATACGCTCTGATACACTCTGATACGCTCTGATACGAATTAGTTGCCGCTTTGTTACCGTTCCTCACGCTTTGATTCCGCTTTGATACGCTTTAAATCACGCTTTGATACGTTTTATTACGCTTTATTGAACTTTATTACGCTTTGATGCGATCCTGACGCTTTAAATCAGGCTCTGACACGATTATCAAGCTCTGTTGTGCATTATTACAACAAAAATAAGAAAAAAATGTGAAAAACTCAGTATACTGTTTTCCACACATTTTTTATATTCATTTATTTTTTCAATTTCTCTTTTTTTTTCGTTATATTATGTTTTAGATCTTCATTTCTTTTATTTTTGTCATCTTAATAAATATCTATCTTTCATTTCTTATGCTAGTTGAAAATAATAAAAGGCAATTATCCACACATTTTTTATATTCGTTTATTTTTTCAATTTCTCTTTTTTTTCCGTTATATTATGTTTTATATCTTCATTTCTTTTATTTTTGTCATCTTAATAAATATCTATCTTTCATTTCTTATGCTAGTTGAAAATAATAAAAGGCAATTAACTACACATTTTTTATATTCATTTATTTTTTCAATTTCTCTTTTTTTTTCGTTATGTTTTATATCTTCATTTTTTTATTTTTGTCATCTTAATAAATATCTATCTTTCATTTCTTATGCTAGTTGAAAATAATAAAAGGCAATTATCCACACATTTTTTATATTCATTTATTTTTTCGATTTCTCTTTTTTTCTCGTTATGTTTTATATCTTAATTTCTTTTATTTTTGTCATCTTAATAAATATCTATCTTTCATTTCTTATGCTAGTTGAAAATAATAAAAGGCAATTATCCACACATTTTTTATATTCATTTATTTTTTCAATTTCTCTTTTTTTTCGTTATATTATGTTTTGTCTTCATTTCTTTTATTTTTGTCATCTTATAAATATCTATCTTTCATTTCTTATGCTAGTTGAAAATAATAAAAGGCAATTATCCACAAATTTTTTAAATTCATTTATTTTTTCAATTTCTCTTTTTTTTCGTTATATTATGTTTTATATCTTCATTTCTTTTATTTTTGTCATCTTAATAAATATCTATATTTCATTTCTTATGCTAGTTGAAAATAATAAAAGGCATTTCTTTTATAAAACGTAACATATTCTCTTTATTATTAACATTTTCATACAGAAAAATTATAGACAGTAATGTCAAACTGCAACATCAAACAGCAGAAGTACAGAAACAATGATCATTGTATAAAAAAGGCAATGATGCAAAAGAGAATGGATTTGTAATCCTGTGTTGGTTTTACATAAAAGTTTCAATGTCACTAGTCAATATCACAGTCACTTCCTATTTGTAGGGGTCCGCGCTTTGAACCAAGATCTGTTAAGCTTTCCTACGCTTTTAGTCAAGTTTTGCTGAGCTTTGTCACGCTTTTTCACGCTTTCATACGCTCTCGGCGCTTTATTCCATTCTTGACAGAGCGCAGAAATTTTTTAAACCGTTTAAAAAATTTTGGCGAACTTGCCGCATGTCCCGCTTCACTACAAGCTTTCCCAAAATCCATTAGGACCCTCACGCTTTATACCGGCTTTGTTACGCTATAACGCCGCTTTGCATGCCGCTTTAAAGCGCCGTCAAAGCGCCGTTGGTATGAACATAGCATTAGACACCAAGTTGAATAGCCCAAATGGTGAAAAAGAGAAGACTTAAAATGAAACCTTGAGGAACACCACTAGTATAACTAAAGAAGATTAACAAAACCTGCTCAGTGGCCTTGTGGTTAATGTTCATCCTGAGATCGGTAGGTCGTGAGTTCGAACCCCAGCTGAGTCATACCAAAGACTATAAAAATGGGACCCATTATTTACCTCCCATTCAGCATCAATGGTTAGAATTGGGGGTTAAATCACTGAAATGATTCCCGAGCGCGGCCACCGCTGCTGCTCACTGCTCCCCTCACCTCCCAAGGGGTGAACAAGGGGACGGGTCAAATGCAGAGAGTAATTTCACCACACCTAGTGTATCAGTGGTACTTTAACTTTAAATGACCACTGACTGCTTCTGAAGTAATAAACAAGCTACAGCAACATATATCAAGTTCTAACTGCCAAAAAAAGGAGAGGACTTAAAGGTGCCTTGAGGAACATGTGAGTTTTGTACATGAATCATAAGTTTCGACCTCAGTGTAGTTAATGCTTGTTAGCAAGGTTAAACTATCAATGCAAGGATCTGCCTAAGTATGCCATATGATGTCATTCCTGGGCCAGATTTGGCTCCGGCCGCCAGTTGAATAGTCCTGCCTTAGAGCAACAAGCGGTAGAGGCAATTGATAAGCTTGAGGGAGGTCCTACGGTTTAACCTATTTCCATTTAATATAGCGTAACACTGTTTTTGGACGGTATAAAATGCAGGCGGAATACCACTGACTTTTGAAAAAGTGCAGGGTTCTTGTAGGATTTATTTGGACATTGTTTTGTGTTAGAAGATGATTTTGCTATGTCTTGGCAGCATGGATGTGGTACTTGTGCCCCCGAGATGTGGAGACAGGATACAACGCGTAGGTAATGTGCAGCAGGAAAGTGCACAAAAAGCATGGGGATAGTAGCTCTGCAAGTTCAAAACATGAACTGAGTAACTATTAATGATCCAGCCTCCACTAAACAGTGAGGTTGGCTTATAAAGTCATCTGATTAGTGATCAGTGGCAGCGCACTGTCCTTGATGATCACTTACCAGAGGCAGTTGTGCCCAATCAGTGCTCCTAGCCACAAGTGACAACAAAGGGAGGAAAGTAG